>NC_057804.1:125067229-125107850 GCF_018294505.1 Triticum aestivum
AGGAATCGAAAACCTAAACAAATTGACCCCGTTTATAAGGGAAACCGGGCCGAAAACCGTACAGGCAACAAGGTTATAGAAAAAGAGAGAAAAAATGACAGCACATCAATAACTGAAGAAGAGAAGAAAAAAAGGACGCCCCGGACAAGGGATGACCTAGCTAGCAGACCAAACGACCAACACCACGGAGGCACAATTAGAAGAGGGGTGTCATCGAAGGATCACAATACCAAGACTAAGCAAGCAGCCTAACGCACCGCACCGGCGTGCATACCGAACCTCATGACATTACTCAGGAGCATCCACAACCAACGAGTGACAACACGAACCTTGACTGGGAGCTCCGCCACGGGAATTCAGGACGATTAGCAAGTTGGGGAGGCATCTTGCGTCGTCGAAGAGCAAAGATGAACCGGAACAACACCAAGAGCACTAAGCTCACCGCAGCACAATGGCCACCGTGGGAGGGGCTTGAACATGCACAACAACATGGCCGACACCGGGGAACAACACCGAAGACGAACACCAGACGAATGGATGGATGACGGTGACTGGGTCGACGGAGAGACAAAAGTCGATGATGGGATGGACGGCGTAGGTGAGAGGATTGAAGCATGGGTTTTCACGAGACCTTCAGGAAGGTTGAATGACGCCCACAGCCGCCATCATTGCAGGACTTTCGTCCAAAACCATAGCTGCACTGAACTCCACAGCAGCGCCTCCAAGAAGATGAAGCGGCGCCGGGAAGGCATCGCCGTTGCTGCCGCTGGCAAGGAACCAGCGAAGGGATTTCTCCCGGAGACAGAGAGCCGAAGGTCAGAGGGAACTGCGGCCAGGGGCAGCAGTCCACCATGCTAAGCGCGGCTGACACGGTCACACACCAGACGCAGCTGAAATGCCCGGCCGCGAAGGCGACCAGACCGAGGGCGCCGGAGCCGCATGGCCCGCCTGAGGCAGGGGAACCGCAACAATCCACCCAGCACCCATGAGCATGGATCTGAGGGAGGGGGTGGTGTGGGCGACGGTGGACGCACGCGCCACGCCAGCGGCGGCGCAGCCCAGCCTGAGAGGCGTAGAGCAGCAGGACGCACGACACGCGGGAGTGGAGTTTTGCCAAAGCGGAGGGATGCGGCGCACGGGCGCAGAGGTGGAAGACCCCGAGCCAGCCTGATGACCACCGCGGTTGGGGGCCACGCACTGAACGAAGGGGCGCCAACTGGAGCGCACGTTGCGCAGCCGGTGCAGACGGAGTCGGGGAGGGCGGAGCAGATCGAGCGGAGGTGGTCGCGGCGCAAATGGATTTGCATCCACGTGGGGCATCGGCCCGAAGGTAGCCACGCGCCGCAAAGGGCGCCCTCAGCCAGATCCGACGAGCACCGAGGCGGATGAGTGGGGAGGACGGTCGGATCCGGCCAGGCGGAGAAGATGGCCGGCGTGGTGGGAGGTGGAGTGAGGAAAACGGGGGTGTTGAATGGCGAGCTTCGCTGGAGAGAGCGGATCCCGCCGCCGCCAGCCGCCGGCAGGCTTTGCCCGACGTCGTTTGCCGGCGGCGGTGAGGGGATGTGGGTGGGGAAGGGGCTTAGCCGCCGGCCGGTGAGGTGCCCGCCTGAGTCGCCTCAGGGAGACGACACGGGGGGTGGGGGGTCAGAAGACTCCATCGCTTCGAGATGGTCAAATATGCTATTGGCTATGTGAAGCACATTGTTTTTATTGGTGGGATCAAGAAGAATAGAAAAGGAACTAAATTTATTTATTTATTTTCATAAATGATGATGGTTATGTTTTGGAATGTAAGGGGGATTTGTCAAGATGCTTAAAAAAGTTTGTTTTGGAATCTAAGGGGGTTGGTCAAGATGTTAAAAAAAGATTTTTCAGAGATTTGTTTTTTGAAAGAAAATTTGTTTTTTTGAAAGAAAATTTGATTTTTTGAAAGAAAATTTGATTTTATTGGTTTACAGGAAACCTTTGAAGTTGATTACACTAAAAATAATCACATAATCTGTGTGGAGGGAGAAATTCTGGTCTCCTCCAAGAGGTAAATCAGGAGGAATACTGGTGGGGTTAACAGTGACATTGGATATGACCCAAGATGAAGTTGGAGTATGCTTTGTTAGGATCCTTGTGAATTTGATTACTGTGTATGGTGATGCTCAGTTAGATGCTAAAGCTGCTTTCTTAACAGAGTTATCAAGAGTGTATCATGACAATCCTCTACCATGTGTGGTAGATGGGGATTTTAATCTCGTTAGAAATAATTCTGGAAAAAATAAGCTCAATGAAACTGATCATTGGAGTTTTGTTTTCAATGGTATGATTGGGCATGCCATCTTGAGATAAATGCCTCTAAATAGGAGAAAGTTCACTCGGGCTAACAATCTTGCTAATCCTGCTTTTGAGAAACTAGATAGGGTTTGAATCTGTCCTCCTAAAGGAGAGGAGCATTATCCTCTTTTCTTCCTCTAGGGAGGGAGAGAGGGAGAGGGAGAGTGAGAAGGAGACAGAGGGAGAGAGCGAGACAGGGGGAGAGAGAGAGAGGAGACGTTGACTCTGTTACCACTTTTGTACTGCTCATTATGAAAGATTTAATATAGAAAGATGGCAACAAAGAATGAGAATTTTGAGGAGAAATGTTTCTTTTTGAACTCTAGAAGGGCCCAGAAGGACCCATCACTGCATTGATTAAGTCGGTGAAGCCGTACAACTTACAACAAGGACTGTAAAGAAATTGGAAATTACAAACAAGTCCCTACATCATACGGAAAAGACCCTACTAAGAAAAGTGAAAACGCGATCGGGTCCTTGCTGCACCCTGCTGGATACAATCATCGTCGGTGCCGGGGACGTACCACTTGGTCCGGCGAGACCTCTGCAGAACACCACAGACTCCAGCTTGACACAACACTGCCTCCCTTTTGGCATCATGGCCGGGAGGAATAAGAATGGCCGCCATTCGGCCCAAAGATTGGATGGCTTGAGGAGGTCGGCCAACCGGCATGGGCGATGTTGCTCCTAAAAAGCAACCATCGACTATGCGCAGGATCCCCATCATTAGATTCCAAATCGATGGTGCAAGGCTTTCTCCAGATCCAAGGACGACACCACCTACGCCGGAAGCTAGGATCCGATGAGGCCCAACACCAGGAGGCAAGATTGAGGCAAACATCCCATCCATACTCCTACCGCCACCATGACGGTGATAAGAAAGGGGGACGTTGTTGGGAAACGTTGCATGGAAAACAAAAAAATTTCTACGCACACGCAAGATCTATCCATGGAGATGCATAGCAACGAGAGGGGAGAGTGCGTCTACGTACCCTCGTAGACCGTAAGCAGGAGCATTTAGTAACGCGGTTGATGTAGTCGAACTTCTTCACGATCCAACCGATCGAGTACCGAACATACGACACCTCCGCGTTCAGCACACGTTCAGCTCGGTGACGTCCTCGCCTTCTTGATCCAGCAAGACGAGGAAGTAGTGGATTAGTTCCGGCAGCACGACGGCGTGGTGACGGTGGCGGTGATGCTATCTCCGCAGGGCTTTGCCTAAGCAGTATGAAAATATGACCGAGGGACGAAACTGTGGAGAGGGGCGTCACACACGGCTAAGAGATTGTCGTGGTTATGTGTGGTGCCCTCCTCCCACATATATATAGGTGGGGGGGGAGAGGGAAGGCAGCCAGGAGGTGCCCCAAGTGGGGCCGAATCCCACTTGGGCTCCTTCCCCAAGCCGCGCCCCCTCTTCCTTGTTTGTGTGCGGGAGGAAGGCAGGGGGAGGTGCCCCCCTTTCCTTTTTCTCATGAGGAAAGGCAGGAGGGGCCAACCCTCCCCTTTCCTTCCCTAGGGCCGGCGGCCAGGGAGAGGGGCGTGCCAGCCCTCTTGTGGGCTGGTGTGTCCCTCCCCTTGGCCCATTAGGCAAATAGACCTCCCGGGGGTGTCCGGAACCCCTTTCGACGATCCGATGACTACCCGATGCACTCTAAAACTCTTCTGGTGTCCGAATAGTATCGTTCTATATATCAACCCTTACCTCCGGACCATTTCAGAGCTCCTCGTCATGTATGTGATCTCATCTGGTACTCCGAACAACATTCGGTCACCAAATCATATAACTCATATAACACTATATCGTCAATGAACCTTAAGCGTGCGGACCCTACGGGTTCGAGAACTATGTAGACATGACTGAGACACCTCTCCGGTCAATAACCAATAGCGGTACCTGGACGCCCATATTGGTTCCTACATATTCTACGAATATCTTTATCGGTCAAACCTTATGACAACATTTGTAATTTCCTTTGTCTATCGGTATGTTACTTGCCTGAGATTCGATCGTCGGTATCTTCATACCTAGTTCAATCTCGTTACCGGCAAGTCTCTTTACTCATTTTGTAATACATCATCTTGTAACTAACTCCTTAGTCACTTTGCTTGCAAGGCTTCTTATGATGTGTATTACCGAGAGGGCCCGGAGATACCTCTCCGATACACGGAGTGATAAATCCTAATCTCGATCCATGCGAACTCAACAGACACCTTCGGAGATACCTATAGAGCATATTTATGATCATCCAGTTACGTTATGACGTTTGATAGCACATAAGGTATTTCTCCGGTATCCGGGAGTTGCATGATCTCATAGTGAAAGGAATATGTATTTGACATTAAGAAATCAATAAAAATAAATTGAACGATCATATGCTAAGCTAACGGATGGGTCTTGTCCATCACATCATTTTCCTAATGATGTGATCCCATTATCAAATGGCAACACATGCCTATGGTTAGGAAACCTTAACCATCTTTGATCAACGAGCTAGTCTAGTAGAGGCTTACTAGGGACACCGTATTTGTTTATGTATTCACACATGTATTTAAGTTTCCGATCAATACAATTCTAGCATGAATAATAAACCTTGATCATGAATAAGGAAATATAAAATAATCAACTTATTATTGCCTCTAGGGAATATTTCCTTCAGTCTCCCACTTTCACTAGAGTCAATAATCTAGATTACATTGTAATGAATCTAACACCCATGGAGTCTCGGTGCTGATCATGTTCTGCTCCTGGAAAAGACTTAGTCAACGGGTCTGCTATATTCAGATACATATGTATTTTGCAAATCTCTGTGTCTCCATTCTTGACCTTTTCACGAATGGAGTTGAAGCATCTCTTGATGTGTTTGGTTCTCTTGTGAAACCTGAATTCCTTCGCCAATGCAATTGCTCCAGTGTTGTCACAAAAGATTTTCATTGGACCCGATGCACTGGGTATTACACCCAGATCGGACATGAACTCCTTCATGTGCTGCTTCTGAAGCAGCTATGTACTTGTTGGGTTCTATGGCAGGGTGCGTCAACTGCAAATTAAAATTTTCTAAGCGCAGAACAACTAAGAACATGCTACGGGAGATGGATCATAGCTCGTTACCACTAGACGCGCAGTGCCGTACAGCGGAAGAAGAGTTGGGGCTGCGCGTCCGCGTGGATCGTCTCCTCCTAGTCTGATCTTCCTCAAACAGCCGGTCGTCCGACCCCACGCACAAGTTCGCTGGAGCGGCGCAAGTGCACCGCCTCTAATGGTATCCGCGCGGGTAGGAGAAACACCGTGCGGCGGAATGCTAGGTCCGATCACACAGTCGGTGATGAGTGGAGGTGGCTATTCACAACACATGCAAACCCTAGTCGCAGCGCCGAAGCGATCAACCGCATGAGTGTGCCGCACCTCCACTTTATATAGGCATCCGTCGTAGGCTCAACACTTGGGCCTCGCACGGGCCCTAAATCCCAAAGTCTACTCGGTCACGTTCCTAGTCCAGTTCGGATCACATCCGACCAGTGTCCTACGAACCGACCTCGTAGGTTCCTTCCCTTAAGCGCGCGACCCCTTAGGTTCAAGTCGGCTTGGTCACAGTTTGGATCACCTCCGACCTGCATGGTTGGTAGCGGCCTCTAGCAAGGCGTGCCTACCACCAAGCAGACTATGAAGCTGGTTAGGCGAACCTGTACAACATGTCACACTTTTGTTCCCTTTGCCGCATGATATATGTTGTCGGGCTCAAGGCGAGACTGTCATCCTTGTGCTAGCCCGACCTCTTTCTCGTTCCAGTGATACCGACCACTATCTGGATTATCTCATAATCCTTGTCGCATGGCCATGCTTATCCTGGTTGGATCACACGAGGGGCCCAGAGTATATCTCTCCTGATCGAAGAGGCAAATCCCATCCTGCTCGACCATGTCTCGCATGACGAGACTGGTGAAAGGATCGAGAAGAGGTGTCTAGAGGGGGGGGGGGGTGATTAGATACTAAGTACCAAAAGTTGCAGTTTTTAACTTCTTTAAGTTGGAGTGGAATTTAGGCACAAGTTTAACACTCACAATACATATCAAGCAAGTATGCAAAGAGTATATGAGCAGCGGAAAGTAAAGCATGCAACTTGCAAGAATGTAAGGGGAAGGGTTTGGAGAATTCAAACGCAACTGGAGACACGGATGTTTTTGTCGTGGTTCTGATAGGTGGTGCTATCGTACATCCACGTTGATGGAGACTTCAACCCACGAAGGGTAATGGTTGTGCGAGTCCACTGAGGGCTCCACCCACGAAGGGTCCACGAAGAAGCAACTTTGCCTATCCCACCATGGCCATCGCCCACGAAGGACTTGCCTCACTAGCGGTAGATCTTCACGAAGTAGGCGATCTCCTTGCCCTTACAAACTCCTTGGTTCAACTGCACAATCTTGTCGGAGGCTCCCAAGTGACACCTGGCCAATCTAGGAGACACCACTCTCCAAGAAGTAACAAATGGTGTGTTGATGATGAACTCCTTGCTCTTGTGCTTCAAATGATAGTCTCCCCAACACTCAACTCTCTCTCATAGGATTTGGATTTGGTGGAAAGAAGATTTGAGTGGAAAGCAACTTGGGGAAGGCTAGAGATCAAGATTCATATGGTAGGAATGGAATATCTTTGCCTCAACACATGAGTAGGTGGTTCTCTCTCAGAAAATGTATGCTGGAAGTGTAGGTTCGTTCTGATGGCTCTCTCCACAAATGAAGAGTGGGTGGACGGGTACATATAGCCTCCACACAAAATCTAACCGTTACACACAACTTACCAAACTCGATGGGACCGAATTGATAAACTCGGTCGGACCGATTCAACAAATCTAGTGACCGTTAGGATTTTCGGTGGGACCGACATGCAACTCGGTAGGACCAATATGGTTAGGGTTAGGGCTTAACGTAATCTCGGTGAGACCGATTACACAAACTCGGTGGGACCGATTTTGGTAATAAGCTGACCAGAGAGTTGGTCAGGCAAACTCGGTGAGACCGATTACACAAACTCGGTGGGACCGATTTTGGTAATAAGCTAACCAGAGAGTTTGCATTGTAATCTCAGTAGTACCGATTGCTCAAACTCGGTGAGATCGATTTTGGTAATGGACATACATAGAGAGATTACAATCCCATCTCAGTGAGACCGAGATTCCTATCGGTGAGACCGATTTTCCTAGGGTTTGTGGCAGTGGCTAAGACATCTGAACTCAGTGGCGTCGGATAGAAAGAATCGGTGGGGCCGAGTTAGACTTTTGGTTTAGGACATATGTGGATGTGAGAAAGTAGTTGAGGTCTTTGGAGCATATCACTAAGCACTTTGAGCAAGCAAGCCATTAAGCAACACATCATCCCCTCTTGATAGTATTGGCTTTTCCTATAGACTCAATGTGATCTTGGATCACTAAAATAGAAAATGTAGAGTCTTGTTCTTGGAGCTTGAGCCAATCCTTTGTCCTTAGCATCTTGAAGGGGTTCCACATCCTTTAGTCCATGCCACTCCATTGTTGAACTTGTCTGAAACATGCTAGGTAGAAGTGTTAGTCCAACAAGAGATATGTTGGCATTAATTACCAAAATCACCCAGGGAGCACTTGTGCTTTCAATCTCCCCCTTTTTGGTAATTGATGACAACATACATCAAAGCTTTAGATAAAGATATAGAGAATAACAAGTAAAGCTTTGGAAAGACATGTAACATGCATAGGCTCCCCCTACATGTATGCAATCATGTGAATATGGAATATAGAAGCATGTGAGAGCATAACCATGACAGAGTAGGCAATGTGTTACATGTATCTTGGCTATATGCATCAGAGAAAAAGATGTGAATGTGGGAAATGTACCTTCATGCTCATGAGTCCTTCTTGCAAACAATATGTACAACAACAAGAATTCCTCATACACATGATTGTGATGCATATACTTACCTTGTGGTCTTGAGTTGGCTTAGGATGGAATGAACCTGTGAAAATAAGGTTAGATAACACAGATACACTTGCTAGCCAGAGCGAACAAAAGAAACCACAAGAGAACCAAGACTGGGATGACATGTAGAGAGTGAGTACTAAGTACCACATTTAACATAGACATGTCCCCAAAGGTAAAGATGTGCAATGAATTTAAGAAATTTCTTTCCCTTAGATGGCTTGCTCCCCCTGAATCTAGCATGCATGGGATACTGGGAGAAGATAGGGAACAGAAAATTAGAGCTCAAAGAAACAAATGAACAGAGCTAAGCAAATAAGATCATATGAACATGTCTTTCCCCTCAAGAAGACATGTGGCATCTCTCCTCTTGAACACCAAGCATCTGGGATCCTTGAAGATTACTCTCTCCTTGAGTACTCTCTCCCCCTAGAGATATGATTAAGCTTTGATGTGATCTCTCTCCCCCCCTTTGACATCAATTTCCAAGAAGGGTCTTCTGTAATTTGTCGTGAATGGGTTTGGCCCTTGAGTCACAGCACAAAGCACTAAGGTAAATGTGATGCTTGTAGAGGACAAGATTCATTGAGTGGAGCTGGATCAAAAGTAATGCAGGAATAAATGGCAAAATGTCTTTCCTGTAGTGAAGTCGGTGGCACCGAGTGGTATACTTTGGTTGCACCAAAAAACTTCGGTTAGACCAAAAACAAGAAACCGGTGTGACCGAGTTCATCACAGAGAAAAACACTTGTCACCTCAGCTCACTAGACAAGTAAGATCTCACAAGGATTTGCAAGGAATTAACTGAAAGATTTGCAATGAATTAGATGCAGGGAATGCAGAACAAATAGAAAAGAAAAGAAATCTAGATGATTTTTTTGAAAGGGGAAACAAATATGCATGAGACAAATGCAAGAGCACAGAAAAGAACACAAGAGAAACTTCATCTAGGGATGGTCGGCGACAAAGTCACCTATGTTAGAGTATATTGACTTAGGAGTCAAGTGAGATCACTTGATCATAGGTCATACTCATCATTTAAGCTCAAAATGGGGTTACCATTTTTCGTTTAAGCATCTTGATGTATTCTTGTCTTGTCGAGTTGCTTTGACTCATGACTTGGAGTAAAGCTTCTCTAAGATGGAATAACATACCTTGGGTGGTGGTGTTGATCGTGATCATGTAGTTGAACTTGTGTGGGTTGCTCAAGGTTGATGTAGCTCATCAAGAGTTGGGAGCACCACTTGGAGTTTGAGTTCATCTACCTACATGGGTTAGTTCTTGCAAGGAAGAGCACTTGTGTATCCAAAATGACAATCATGAAACTCAACATAGAATTTGTCAAATGATATGTTTGAATGGTTTCGTGCTTCCTTGTCTTCAACCACCGTTCTGTAGAGACTCGGTGATGTACAGATTGCTCAAGATGTGAGTGAGTTGCGATCTCATAGATTTAGATTCATCCAAGTACCTACAAGAGTTAGATAACATGCAAGATGCAAATATATCCAAGACAAAAGATAATCATCATAAGAGAAATATCAAGGATTAGTCATAAGCTCAAATCTTGCACGTATCCAATGGAGTTCCTACTCCAAGTTTGAAGCATCAATGATGTTAAATTCACCTCTTAACCTGCAAAACACTTTTTCATCAAGTGGTTTAGTGAATATATCCACTAATTGCTTTTCGGTGCGAACATGCTTAAGATTAATGTCACCCTTAGCAACGTGATCTCGAATGAAATGATGACGAACTTGAATATGCTTAGTTCGAGAGTGTTGCACGGGATTGTGAGCAATCTTGATAGCACTTTCATTGTCACAAAGTAATGGAACATGTTTCACATATATTCCATAATCTTTAAGAGTTTGGGTCATCCAAAGTAATTGAGCACAACATGAACCAGCGGCAATGTATTCCGCTTTAGCGGTGGATAAGGATACCGAGTTTTGTTTCTTGGAAGACCAAGATACAAGAGATCTACCAAGAAATTGACAAGTACCCGAAGTGGACTTTCTATCAACCTTGTCTCTGGCATAGTCCGAGTCGGAGTAGCCAACAAGATCAAAAGAGGCCCTCTTTGGATACCAAATGCCAAAGTTTGGTGTATGGATTAAATATCTCACTATTTCACGGCCTTAAGATGACATTCTTTAGGAGCAGCTTGATATCGTGCACACATGCACACACTTAGCATGATATCGGGACGTGAAGCACATAGATATAACAATGAACTAATCATAGAGCGATAAACCTTTTGATCGACCGGGTCACCATATTTTGTCAAATCAAGATGTCCACTAGTAGGCATGGGTGTAGTCATACCTTTGCATTCTTGCATATTGAACTTCTTGAATAAGTCTTTGGTGTACTTCGTTTGAGAGACAAAGGTACCTTCCTTAGTTTGCTTGATTTGCAAACAAAGAAAGAATTTGAGTTCACTCATCATAGACATCTCAAACTTCTCCGACATTAGCTTTCCAAACTTTTCACTAAAATGAGGGTTAGTAGAACCAAATATAATATCATCGACATAAATTTGGCATACCTATAGTTCTCCATTGACCCTTTTAGTAAAAAGAGTAGAATCTTTCCAATTTCAAAGCCTTTTTCAATAAGGAACTTGGTCAAGCATTTATACCACGCTCTAGGAGCTTGTTTAAGACCATAAAGAGCTTTGTGAAGTTTGTAAACATGATCAGGTTTCTTAGGATTAACAAAGCTGGGGGGTTATTTAACATAAACTTCCTCCTCTATTTCACCATTTAGAAAGGCACTTTTAATGTACATTTGGTACAAGGTGATATCATGGTGATTAGCATAGGCAAGTAAGATGTGAATGGACTCAAGTCTAGCAACGGGAGCATAAGTCTCACCATAGTCCATACCTTTGACTTGTGTGTACCCTTGGGCGACGAGACATGCTTTTTTGCGAACTACTTGTCCATCTTCATCTTGCTTGTTGTGAAACCCATTTGGTACCGATGATGTTGTGGTTGTTGTTGGGCTTCTCAACCAATGTCCACACTTGATTTCTTGAAAGTTGTGTAGCTCTTCATGCATAGCGTTTATCCAGTCCGGATCTTCCAATGCTTCTTCAACCTTCATAGGTTCAATGCTAGAGATGAATGAATAGTGTTCACAAAAGTTAGCTAAATGAGTTTTAGAGCGAGTGATTCTCCCGGTTTGGATATCTTTCTAGATTTGCTCAACGCGATGGTCTTTAGCAATTCTTGCTCGAACTCGTGAAAGCTTTTGCTTGGGTCTTGGTTGAACATCTTCTTCATCTTGTTCTTCTTCTTGGCCTTCCTCATTGTTGGTGTTGTCGTTCTCTTGTCGTGGTGGAGAAGGAGGTTGTTGGCGTTCGTCTTGGTGCACTTCCTCGTTTTGTTCATCTTGGTGTGTCCCACTTGTGGATGCTTCCGTGTCAACTCTTGGTTCACCTTGTCGCGAGGTAGAAGCTTCCACTTGGACGGACGAGGTACTCTCCTTCACCTCCGTTGGACGAATCTTGCCAATAGACAAGTCTTGGATTGCTTCCGAGGGATCTTTGTCTCCTACATCAATTAGCAATTGCTCTACTTGCGAGCCGTTAGATTCATCAAACTTCACATCTACCGTTTCTTCAACCTTTCGGGTGAAATTGTTGTAGACACGTGTCACATCCCTAGCTTCTGGCAATGCACTGGTGCTAGTCTTTGGTGATGCATCATATTTACTTTTACAGAAAGTTGAAATGGGGATTGTCCAAACCCTAGCATTAAAGGAATTCACTAGGTTCACCTGAAATATTTTCAGTAAGTCCAAATGGCTTTCAAAAATGTTCATCATTTATGGGAAATACTGTAAACAGTAGCCAGAGGTGATGCACATTTTTCCATGATATATTTGGGCTCTGAATTAAATCATACTCTATTTGAATTTGGGCATTTAAATACTATAAAATATTTAAAATGTCCAAATAATCCTAAACTGAAATGTTCCATGTTGGATATATTCCAAACAGTGGCCATGAGCAGTTTGGTGATTTTTGAGTGTGCCTAAGTATTTTTAATAAAGCCATCAAGTTGCAGAAAAATAGAAAACTGAAACAAAAGGAAAAGAGAGCTTACCTGTAACTTACCTGGACCTACTGTTGTGCAGCCCACTTGGCAGCCCAGCCAACTGGTTCAGCCCACCAGAAGCCCCACCATCTTCAACCTCTGCCAGTAGGCAGAGGCGTGTCGACGCACGCGTGCGTCGATGCCACCTCCTGCTTTGCGCTGGAGGCTCATCCTCCTCCCTGTCCCCGTGCCTGGAGATGCCTCGACCCCCTCTGTCCTCCCCCCTCTTTCCTGGCTCTCTCCCTCCCCCTTGCTTGCCCGCAGCCATGGCCGAATGCCACCATCGCCACCGACGCCGTTCGCCGCGGCCACAGCCACCGCCTAGCCTCCCCAACATGTCCAGGAGCTCTGCCTCCGTCGTCTATGCCTCCTCGAGGACACACATGCCGCCGGACGCCCCCGGACGCCTACACCGCCGCCATCTTCAAGCTTCTGTCGTCCGAGATCACCGCCGCCCGTACGTCGCCGTCCGGCCTTCTCCGAGCCCGCGTCGACGCCCTCTGCAACCACTGTGAGCTCCCGCGTCGAAAACCCCTCTTCCCCGAGCTCGTTACGCCCTGTAGTCGTCGCCCCCTTGCCGACCAAATCGCGCCACCGCCTGAGCTCCTCACCGCCGTGGCCACCGTCACTTAGAGCCGCAACCGAGCGCACCACCGTGCTCAGCGTGTCTTCGTGCACCCGTAGCCACCACCAGCTCCTCCTCCCGAACACCCTGGCGAGGAACTCGAGCACGGCCGAACCACGGCCACCGCAAACCTCGTCGCCGGCGTTGATTCCGGTGACCATCTAGTCCAGCTCCACCACCCAAAGACGCGGCTCAGCCCCGACTCTCCATAGAACCCAACCACGCCCCAAACCGTGGCCTGTAGCGCAATCCTGACGCGGCCGCCGCCGCGATCTGAGGTCACCTGCGGTTAAACACCGGCAGCTGACGTGGCGCCATTAGCTTAGGCGCTAAACTCGTTTAGTTAGTGCCTGCGCTGATGACATGTGGGTCCCCGAGCCCAATTAGTTTAGTCTAACTTCCTGTTTAGATTAGTGCTAACCTGTGTGGACCCCATGTGTCTGCTTTGACTTTGGTCAAGTCAACGTTGACCGGTCCCACCTGTCATCCACCCAAACCAGCCTGAGACACTGACATATGGGTCCCACTGGTCAGGGTTGACCCGGGGCAGCCCTATTGACCGCTGACGTCACCCTGACGCAATGCTGACGCAGTAAACAATTTATGTATTTAAAATAATTCAGGAATTCCAGAAAATGCCCAAAACTTCTAAAATTCATATAAATTCAACCGTAACTCCAAATGAGATAAATTATATATGAAAAATGATCAAAAAAATCCAATCTTTCCATCTGCATTAGTTTCATGTATGTTAGAACACTTTAACCTTGATGTTTAGGTGAAACAAGTTAATTCACTAATATGACCTCTTATTTTGGGTTTGCATTTGAATTCTTGATTCAAATGAACTCAAATTAATCTGTTCTAAGTTGCATTAGCAAACACACTCATTTTGCCATGTCATGATCATGCATAATATTGTGCATTGCATTGATTGTGTTCCCTCTCGTTTGTCGGTGATTGTCCCCTCTGAGTAGACGATGTTCGACGATGAGTTCGATGACACCGATGAAGAACTATACTATCTTCAGAAGTGCTAGGCAAGCAAAAACCCCTTGTTCATTCCGATACAATCCCACTTTCTCGCTCCTGCTCTATTATACTGCATTAGGACAACATCCATACAACTGTTACTTGCAGTGGTAGTTGAACCCCTTTATCCTCTGCATGACCTGCCATTGCCACAGTAAATAGATGAAACCCACTAGCATGAGTAGGAGTTGTTTGAGCCCTGATGTGCCTACTCATTCATGCTTGTTTGTCATGCCTGCTATTGCTTAGAGTTGAGTCAGGTATGATTCATCGGGGATGAATTGGAGGTGTGTGAACATGTCCTACTGTGTGTGAGCTAAATGTGTGAACACGATTTGGTAAAGGTAGCGGTGAGAGGCCATGTAGGAGTACATGGTGGGTTGTCTCATTGAAACCGTCCTCAGGAACTGAGTTATGTGTTTGTGATCCATGAACAACTACTACCACACATTGGAATGCTTAAGTGCCCCTCTCGACTTATTAATCAACTCGATCTCTGTCCAGGAGTTGCAACTAGTTTCTGGTGTTTGTAGGTAGTGTTACTAGTCTACCAAGTGGAACCCGGTACAGGTGGGCTTGGGACAGACTAGGCACAGTGGCCCGGTGTACCAAGTGGCACCCGGATGGTGGGCTTGGGAACCCTGCACACATCGTTTGGGGCCGTGAGCGACACCCCGGCCGGATCTCCTTGCGGATGGAACCCGAATAGGCGATAAACCTGGACGAGAGACTCGTGTGGTTAGTCAGGTCGTGGCCGACTCCCTTGCCAGGCTTCCGCTTGAAGGTTGCCGAGATACATGACGTGTACATGGCGGTAAGTGGCGAGAGCGTGCGTGAAGAAGTACACTCCTGCAGGGTTAATATGATATATTCGAATAGACATGTCCGCGGTAAAGGACCTCTGGATTGCCTGTACAGTTCATAGACAAGTGAAAGTGGATACTTTAAAATACGCAAGATAAGCGTGCGTGCTATGGATGGCGTTCTTGTAGGGAGACGTGAGCGGATCCATAGTGGTGTATTGGTTGGAGAATATGTGGACTCGTGTGCGCCACCTCAAAATAGTTACTTGCAGTCGTAGTTCAGGATAGCCACCGAGTCAAAGCTGGCTTGCTGCAGTCAAACTCCACCATCCCCTTTGTTGAAAATGATGCATATGTAGCTAGTTCTGATGTAAGTCTTGCTGGGTACATTTGTACTCACGTTTGCCTATTTTATGTTTTTGCAGAGACTTCCGTCTCACTAGTAGTTTCACATGGACTTCGACGTTTAGCTTGTTACCTCAGCTACGATCTTGTGCCCTCGGCAGGATCTGGTAGATAGTCAGGCTTCTCAGCCTTTTTCATTTGTAGATGTCTGTACTCAGACATGTGAAGCTTCCGCATGTGCTTTGACTTGTATGCTCTGAATGTTGGGTCATGAGACCCATGTTTGTAATATCTCGCCTCGGAGCCTATTGAATAAAATACTTGAGTTGTAGAGTCATGTTGTGATGCCATGTTGTATTTGCACATATCGAGCATATTGTGTGTATGTTATTGAAATGCTTGGTATGTGTGGGATCTGACTATCTAGTTGTTTATCCTTAGTAGCCTCTCTTACTGGGAAATGTCTCCTAGTGCTTCCACTGAGCCATGGTAGCTTGCTACTGCTCCGGAACACTTAGGCTGGCCGGCATGTGTCCTTCTTTGTTCCTGTGTCTGTCCCTTCGGGGAAATGTCACGCGATGAATATCGGAGTCCTGTTAGTCCGCTACAGCCCGGTTCACCGGAGTCCTGTTAGCCCAGTGCTACAGCCTGGATTCACTAGCTGATGACCGACACGTTCGATGCTGGGTCATGGATGCCTGTCCCTGTAAGTTTGTGCCACTTTGGGTTTACGACTAGCCATGTCAGCCTGGGCTCCTTATCATATGGATGCTAGCGACACTATCATATACGTGTGCCAAAAGGCACAAACGGTCCCGGGCAAAGGTAAGGCGACACCCGTGGGGATACCGTGCGTGAGGCCGCAAAGTGATATGAGGTGTTACATGCTAGATCGATGTGGCATTGAGTCGGGGTCCTGACAACACGGTATGTGTGAGAGTTTGAGCCATAACCAAGTAGGAAACCTTCATGATACTTAGGAGCAAATTTAGAATGACGATGCTTATCAAGAATGTAGCACTTTGAGCAGAATACTCGAAAGTATCCAACTTGGGGTTTGTTACCGGTGAGAAGCTCATATGCTGTCTTGCCGAGTAGCTTGTGAAGATACAAGTGATTTCTTGCATGACAAGCTGTCTCAACCACTTCCGCCCAAAAGTGCTTCGGCGTCTTGTACTCGTCAAGCATCGTTCTCGCCATTTCGAGGAGCGTCCGGTTCTTCCTCTCAACAACTCCATTTTGTTGAGGTGTGTACTTAGTCGAGAACTCGTGTGAAATACCTTCTTCGTCAAGAAAAGTATCCACATTTGTGTTCTTGAACTCCGTTCCATTGTCGCTGCAAACCTTCTTGATCTTCACTTCAAATTGATTTTGGGCCTTCCTAGCGAAGTTTTTGAAGATCTTTTGAACCTGCGATTTATCATCGAGAAAGAACACCCACGTAAATATTGAAAAATCATCAACTATAACTAGACCAAAAGAATTTCCACCGAGACTTTAGTAGGCATTGGGACCAAAGAGATCCATGTGAAGTAGCTCGAGTGGCCTCCTTGTGGTCATGATACGGGATGCCTCCCTCCGACCTGTTTACCTGTCTGACAAGTGCTGCAAAGTCTATCCTTATCAAATATGACATTGTTATCGCCAAGGATATGATTTCCTTTAATAAGCTTGTCAACGTTTCGCATACCAACATGACCTAATCGTCTATGCCATAACCAACCTTTAGAAGATTTAGCAATGAAGCAAGTTCTAGGTTGAGCCTTTTTAGTGAAATCAACAATGTATAGATCACCTCTACGTACACAGGTAAAGACCATTTTATGATTATCTCTACGAAACACTTGGCAATCTACTTCAGTAAATAGGACATTGAAACCGAAATCAGCAAGTCTAGATACTGAAAGTAAGTTATAGCCAAGAGATTCAATGAGCATGACATTTTGTATGGAGCTATCATGTGATATGGCCACCTTACCGAGGCCAACCACCTTACCCTTTGAGTTGTCACTGAAAGTGACATACTTTCGAGGACCATCGTTTTCAGCAAGCTCACAAAACATATCTTTATCTCCGGTCATGTGATCGGTACATCCAGTGTCAAGAACCCATTCCTTTCCTCCTTCCATTTATCCCTGAAGATTTTCCATAAGACCAAAGTGTCTCATTGCATCATCAATATCAAGGTCACTATCATCATCCTCATCATAGTATCCATGTTCAACATCGTCATGTGGTGGATCAAATCCTAGAGAGGGTGATTCGTTAGAGTGAGTTGGACAATGATCTTGTTTATGAATTTATATAGCTTCAGAAATTATATCACTAATAATTCCAACATCTCCTTTGGCATGCATAAGGTTTGTAAGCTCAAATAGACAATCACCAAACATAGGATCACTGGAATTCATCTTACTCAAGGCAATAGACTTATGGAGAATTTCATCTAGATTTTTCAAGGAATAATTTGGAAAATGTTCCTCAAGAAATTTCCATATGGTGTAGGCACACTTAAGAGTAGGCAAACATCCAATCAATTTTCTAGGCAAGCCTCTAGTGATAAGTTCAACAGTTCTAAGATTGCGAATCATGTCAATTGACTCATCAAGGGTGGGATGCATAGGATCAACATGAGGTGCACAAGGGCTAGCAATGTACTTGTTCAAATGATATTGATTGAAAATCACAAGCATCTCATTTTTCCACTCATGAAAGTACTCTCCATCAAGTATAGGCACTCTATGTCTAAGACTCCCAATAATAGACTCATCCATCTTCCTCCAATGGTGTTTAAACCAAAGCAATGGAGACCAAAGCTCTAATACCAATTGAAAGAATCGAGAAGAGGTGTCTAGAGGGGGGGTGATTAGACACTAAGTACCAAAAGTTGCAGTTTTTAACTTCTTTAAGTTGGAGTGGAGTTTAGGCACAAGTTTAACACTCACAATACATATCAAGCAAGCATGCAAAGAGTATATGAGCAGCAGAAAGTAAAGCATGCATCTTGCAAGAATGTAAGGGGAAGGGTTTGGAGAATTCAAACGCAATTGGAGACACAGATGTTTTTGTCGTGGTTCCGATAGGTGGTGCTATCGTACATCCACGTTGATGGAGACTTCAACCCACGAAGGGTAACGGTTGCGCGAGTCCACGGAGGGCTCCACCCACGAAGGGTCCACGAAGAAGCAACCTTGTCTATCCCACCATGGCCATCGCCCACTGTCGGTGTCAAAACCGGCGGATCTCGGGTAGGGGGTCCCGAACTGTGCGTCTAGGCGGATGGTAACAGGAGACAAGGGACACGATGTTTTACCCAGGTTCGGGCCCTCTTGATGGAGGTAAAACCCTACGTCCTGCTTGATTGATATTGATATTGTGGATGTTTACAAGAGTGGATCTACCACGAGATCAAGGAGGCTAAACCCTAGAAGCTAGCCTATGGTATGATTGTAATGGTTGAGGTTGTCCTATGGACTAAAGCCATCCGGTTTATATAGGCACCGGAGAGGGCTAGGGTTACATAGAGTCGGTTACAATGGTAGGAGATCTACATATCCGTATCGCCAAGCTTGCCTTCCACGCCAAGGGAAGTCCCATCCGGACACGGGACGAAGTCTTCAATCTTGTATCTTCATAGTCTTGGAGTCAAGTCGATGATGATAGTCCGGCCGATGATAGTTTGGCCGATGATGGTAATCCGGCTATCCGGACACCCCCTAGTCCAGGACTCCTTCAGTAGCCCCCGAACCAGGCTTCAATGACGATAAGTCCAACATGTGTGTAGTCTTCGGCGTTGCAAGGCGGGTTCTCCTTCAAGTTCCATGTACCTGCCGAACAGTGTCCGGCTTCCTCATCAATGTTGTGCTTCTTGGCTTCCACGCCCAATAATGGCCTTCTTCCACGCGTCGCACGAATGCGAAAAGCCAGGGTGTCTTTTATGTTTTACCCCCTAGTTGTGCGAATAATCTGCCTATAAGAGAGGCAAGAATCCAGATCCAAATCACCATCTTCCTCCCGCGAATACTCATCGGAGCGCTTTCGACCAAGAATCCATTCCATCATGGACCGTCAACGCAGCTCCTCTTCTCGCGCTCCCAGCCCTCTGCCAGGAGATTGGAGGAGATGCTCTGTTCCGCACAACGAGCTGGTGAGGCTCCAAGCGGGGGGATATCTCCCTCCGGCCTTCATGGTTCCGGTTCGAGCCGGGATAGCCACCTACAAAGGTGGGAAGCAAGCGGAGGCTACCCCAAGTCCCAACAAAGGGGAGCGGGTATGCTTCGTCCCTTATATGATAAGGGGGATTGGATTTCCTGTACATCCATTCCTCCGCGGGCTCCTGGAGTTCTACGGACTCCAGTTTCATCACCTCACGCCCGCCTCGATCCTGCATATTGCGGGTTACGTAGCTCTTTGCGAGCTATTCCTGGGCGTCGAACCCCATTTCGCGTTGTGGAAGAGGTTGTTCTGCCTTGTACCCCGCTCTCACGAGGGGTCCATATATCAAGTGGGCGGCGCCGAAATATGGCACATTGCCGGGACCGGATATCCATCCGGAACCCCTAAGAAGGCGTCCAAAGACTGGCCTTCGGAATGGTTTTATATAGAAGACGCTCCGCTGCCGGACCCTGTTCGGATCGGCCTCCCGGAGTTCAGCAATGCTCCTGTGAAGAAACGCCTTAGTTTGCGTCCGCGGAGCCCCCAACTGGAGGAAGACAAGAGCGTCCATTATTTGATGGGCCGGATAAGGTTACTGGCCCATTCTGGGTTGACCATGATTGGAGTCATGGCAACATGCATTATGCAGGGGGTGCAGCCACTACAATACAGGGGCCACCCCATGTGGGATTTCAACGGGGAGGACGATGCCACCCGTCATGGCCGCAAAGGGCCGGATTCGGCCGAAGACCTGGTGAAGATCCTGTCCGGCCTGTATAAGGGGGAGAAGGAGGATTTCCTTCGGACGAACCCATTAAATGGGTTCTCCATGAATAATCCCCGGCCTTGGGTAAGCGAACACTCCGCGTGTCCAACCCATGCCTTTGAAACTTAAGTTTCTTATATTGCGTTCTTCTTTCGACGCAGGAGCTGCGTCGGGTCATGGAGGACATGCTAAGTCCAGCTCCGCAACCCAAGGATCCCGAGAGATCCCGGGATCCGGCCTCCGAAGAGGATCCAGACATAAAGGTGGAGCTAATCGACGGGGTATTCTACCAGCTCAGCATGGATAATGGTTTAGTCGCCAATACGGCCGACTATCCCGGACTATATCCGGCTTCCCAGGTGATTGTGACCGAAATCCTGACACTGTCATTCCTTCCTTGCTTATTTCTGACCACCGTATACGATGGCGCTGTGCATGAGGCGCCTCCAGGGCAGGAACCGAGCCCGCGGCAGCTGACCAACAAAGGCCAGTCTAGACCAGTAGGCGGAAGAGGAGCGCGGCGCGGACTGAGACGTCGCCGCAAAGGTATAGCTCATAATTCATTATTTGGAGCAGCGTTCCTAGGAAGCGTTTGAATGCTCATGACTTTTGTAGGAGAAAAAGCGCCCGCCGGACTGCGGGCATGGAGGTTGCCAATCCAACCTCTACCAGCCAGGCTCCAGCACCTGGTCTGGAGGGGGAGGCGAGCGCAAGGCGCGAGCCGGACACTCCTCCGACGGAGGATGCCGACAGACTGTCCGCCACCAAGTCTGAGGTGGAGAGCGCCATGAACCATAGGCGTCGCCGGACAGTATTTCGTGACGCGTGCTTCTCCCCCGAGGCATTGAATGCCTTTAACGCGGGGGACACGCACCTTCGTGCTGCTCAAAATGGTTTTACCAGAGCCACGGAGCAGTATGTAAAAGACATATGGGTAAGAGAATTTAATAGTTATATATGCCAGTAGCCCCCGAGACTTAAAGTAGTTATATTAACTGATTTAAGGATCATATGAAACGCAGGATCTTACCGAGAAGAATACCCGACTGTCTCAGGAGCTGCAAGAGTGCAAGGCCCAACTTGAGGCCGCACACGCTGCCACAGGAGGAAACACAGGGACCTCTCCTGGTAACACATTATTTTAAAAAAGATAAGTAGTGTGTGGCCTGTGCGCAAGTCTGATAATGTCGTTGCAGGTGCTGCCGGACAAGATCCGGACATGCAAGAACTTCTGCGCCAGCTGAAGGCCAGCGAGAGGGTGCTGCATAAGGTGCAGCACGAAAGGAACAAGCTCCAGGATGCCCATGCCCAGCTTGGAGAAGAGCTGAAAGGCGTTCGAGCCGAGCTGTCTGGCTCCGTTAAGGAGAATCAGCGGCTTCGTCGCGGCATCTATAGTAAGTGCTTGAGCGAACTCCTTTGAAAAGAAGAGTTCGGCGAGGAAGTCAATTGACAAAATATGTCTGTAGGTATACTCACAGGTCGCCCTGCGGAGGAGATGCCCGTATCAACGGGTGATCAACTACCCGAGCTGTTGCAAATGTTCGAACGAGTTCGGCAGGCAATGAGCGGCGTCATCCAGGCTTTATGGCCAGCCTTCTCCCTACCCGAGGGCCTTGGGGAGCTTGCGGAGAAGCTTCAGGGAGTGCGGCAGCGCTTCCATTTATGGAAGATTTCAGCCTGCCACCAAGGTGCCAGGGAGGCCTGGGCCATGGTGAAGACGCGATACAAGAAGGCGGATCCCAACCACATGGCCGAGGTCGGACCTATGGGGCCTGATGGGAAGGAGATCCCTGTGAGTTTAGTATACGGCCAAGTAGAGTTGGCCGCTAAATTTTCCCAACAGGACTGTAAATTAGACAACCTGTTAGACGGGATTGAGGAAGAATACAGTTAGTCGATTTGACAATGTATTATAAAATGACATGTAAAATGCCTTCTAGTCGGATTGTAGATCGTTTGTCTTTGCCGACCTTTTCGCTTCGACCTCGGGACCCTAGAGTCCGGAGTGTGTCCGAATACCTTCTCGGTTATGAAACAACCGGGGTATGCATGGAGACCAGGCGTAGGGGTCATTAGTGCTTTATCAGACAAGTGCCCAACTAGTTATGTTATATTACATGGTTAGTAAGAAACATCTTCCAGGGAGAATAGTTCCGTTAAGGGTTCCTTTCCTCTAGGGGAGGCATGCCCTAAAGTGCATGTCCGGACTGCGAAAAAAGCAGAAAAACATCTGGGGGCAGATAAATAAGTAGGTAAGAAATCATCTTTCAAGTCACCGACTGAATATTCCCTTAAGAATGCTAGCTTTCGGCTTCACCCAGTCTGAGGTACACATCCGGCTGACCCGGCAGTAACAATCGCAGAGGTGCTCCCTTTACCTCCTAGCCGAACAATCGGGAACGTAGGGGTAAGCACAGGAGCCAGGCAACCCAGCTTGGCCAAAACTTAAGTCATATCGATCCATATAATGGTGAATAAAAGGTACATGTGGAAGCTTGACACATGTGCTGGGCATGAAGCCCTTATAATTAAGCTTCTAGTAAAGAAGCCCCCAGGTATAATGAGTGCGGATGGCACATCAAGTTTGTGCGAAAAATGCGCAAGTAGGCCCTTAAGGGCTTTTTAATAGGAGGTTAAGGGAAGAAAGAGAAAATAAAAGACAGCTGAAGTGTAAAAAATTTGAGCAGGGGAAGGGGACGAACTCTTAGTCCGGCGCTAGGCATAGAATCTTCGGAGGCGGGCTGAGTTCCATGGGTTTGGCTCGAGTCGGTTGTTCGACGCATTTCCTAGACGGTACGCTCCGCCGGTCAGGACTTGGTCGATAATGAAGGGCCCCTCCCATTTGGGCTTGAGCTTGTCCTTTTTCTTGTCTGGCAGGCGTAGAACTAGTTCGCCGACGTTGTAAGTCTTGGCCCGTACTTCTCTGCTTTGATATCTTCGAGCCTGCTGCTGATAGAATGCGGAACGAGCCTTGGCGACGTCGCGTTCTTCCTCCAATGCGTCCAAGCTGTCCTGCCGATCCAGCTCGGCTTCTCTTTCTTCGTACATGCGCACTCGAGGTGAGTCATGAATGATGTCGCAGGGCAGGACTGCCTCTGTGCCGTATACCATAAAAAATGGTGTGAATCCGGTAGTACGGTTGGGCGTTGTCCGCAGCCCCCAGAGTACAGAGTCGAGCTCCTCTACCCAGTGCGTGTCAGATTTCGTGAGTGACCGCACTAGTCTGGGTTTAATGCCGCTCATTATTAGACCATTTGCTCATTCCACTTGACCGTTGGTTTGAGGATGATAGACTGAAGCGTAATCGAGCTTAATGCCCATATTTTTGCACCATGATTTAACCTCGTCGGCCGTAAAGTTCGTGCCATTATTGGTGATGATGCTGTGGGGGACACCAAAACGGTGTACTACCCCAGAGATAAAATCTATCACTGGTCCGGAGTCTGCCGTTTTGACTGGCTTGGCCTCTATCCATTTGGTGAATTTGTCCACCATGACCAATAGGTACCTTTGCTTGTGGGTTCCCCCTTTAAGGGGTCCAACCATGTCAAGCCCCCAGACCACGAACGGCTAGGTTATGGGTATAGTTTTGAGGGCGGTGGGTGGCATATGGCTCTGATTAGCAAAGAGCTGACAACCGATGCATCGTTGGACTAAGTCCTGAGCATCTGCTCGGGCCGTCGGCCAATAAAATCCTGTACGGAATGCCTTTCCTACAAGGGCCCGAGCTGTGGCGTGGTGTCCGCCTAGTCCGGCATGAATTTCAGCCAGGAGGTTTCGCCCTTCCTCTTCGGAGATACACCTTTGAAGGACTCCGGTTGTGCTTTTCTTATAAAGTTCTCCCTCATAGACCTTGTAGGCTTTAGATCGCCGGACAATGCAGCGGGCCTCGTTTTGGTCTTCGGGAAGCTCCTGCCTAAGCAAGTAGGCGAGGAATGGTTCTGTCCACGGGGCAATTACTGCCATTATGTCGTGGGTTGAAGGTGTTATGTCATCGGCTGAATCGCCGGTTGGTGCGGCTTGTTCCGGTTTGTTATTTCCGGACTCCTCTTCCCATAGTACGGATGGCTTGAAGAGCCGTTCCAAGAAGATGTTAGGAGGGACAGCGTCGCGTTTTGCGCCGATGCGTGCCAATACGTCGGCTGCTTGGTATTATCCCGGGCTACGTGATGGAATTCAAGTCCTTCAAACTGGGCTGACATTTTTAGGACAGCGTTGCGATATGCTGCCATTTTCGGATCCTTGGTGT
Source organism: Triticum aestivum (assembly GCF_018294505.1). NCBI lineage: Eukaryota > Viridiplantae > Streptophyta > Magnoliopsida > Poales > Poaceae > Triticum > Triticum aestivum. Next base: position 125,091,582 of record NC_057804.1, read on the forward strand.
CAAAGTCTCCATTTATTTGGGATATTGCGAGGTTCGAGTCCCCGCGCACCTCTAGGCGTTGAATGCCCATGGAGATTGCCATCCGGAGACCATGTAAAAGGGCCTCGTATTCGGCTATGTTGTTGGAGTCCGTGTACATTATCTGAAGTACGTATTGGACTGTGTCCCCGGTCGGGGACGTCAATACGACGCCAGCCCCCAATCCGGCCAACATTTTAGAGCCGTCGAAGTGCATAATCCAATTGGAGTATGCGCCCTACTCTTTAGGGAGTTCAGCTTCGGTCCATTCAGCAAAAAAGTCAGCCAAAACTTGTGACTTTATAGCTCACCGAGGTTTGTAAGTTATATCGAATGGTAAGAGCTCAATGGCCCATTTTGCAATCCTGCCCGTCGCGTCACGGTTGTTTATAATGTCGTTAAGTGGTACTTCAGAGGCCACTGTTATCGAACACTCCTGAAAGTAGTGTCGGAGCTTCCGGGATGCCATGAACACTGCATACGCTATCTTCTGATAGTGCGGGTAACGGGACTTGCAGGGGGTTAACACAGTGGATACATAGTACACTGGTTTTTGAAGAGGGAATTTCTGCCCTTCCGTCTCTCGTTCTACGACGAGCACCGCGCTTACTACTTGATGTGTTGCCGCGATGTATAACAACATAGGTTCGCCCAGGTTGGGCGCAGCCAGGACCGGATTCGTTGCCAATATGGCCTTTATTTCTTCGAGTCCGGCAGTGGCAGCATCCGTCCACTCGAAGTGTTCGGTGTGCCTGAGGAGGCGATAGAGGGGCAATGCCTTTTCTCCTAAGCGGGAGATAAAGCGGCTGAGAGCCGCCACGCATCCAGTCAGTTTCTGGATCTGTTTGAGGTTTTTTGGAATATCCAGTTGTGATAGAGCTCGGATCTTGGCCGGATTTGCTTCAATTCCTCTACCAGATACAATGAAGCCCAAGAGTTTTCCGGCTGGTACGCCGAAAACGCATTTTTCCGGATTCAGCTTGATGTCATATGCTCGGAGGTTGTCGAACGTGACCCTCAAGTCGTCTACTAGAGTTTCGACGTGTTTAGTTTTGACGACTACGTCGTCTACGTATGCCTCTACTGTTTTGCCGATCTGGGTAGCCAGACATGTCTGAATCATGCGCTGATATGTTGCGCCGGCGTTTTTAAGTCCGAAGGGCATCGTGTTGAAGCAGAATGGTCCATATGGAGTAATGAATGCCGTTGCGGCTTGATCCGCTTCTGCCATCTTGATTTGATGATAGCCGGAGTATGCGTCCAGGAAGCACAATGAATCATGCCCTGCAGTGGCATCGATGATTTGGTCGATGCGGGGGAGGGGGAAGGGATCCTTTGGGTAGGCTTTATTTAGGTCTTTGAAATCGACACATAGGCGCCAGGATTTGTCCTTCTTTGGTACCATTAACAGGTTTGCTAGCCAATCCGGATGTTTGATGTCTCTGATGAATCCGGCTTCCAATAGTTTGGATAGTTCTTCTCCCATTGCCTGTCTTTTGGGTTCGGAAAATCGTTGAAGAGCCTATTTGACTGGCTTGAACCCTTTTAGGATGTTTAGGCTATGCTCTGCCAATCTGCGGGGGATTCCTGGCATATCTGAAGGATGCCAGGCGAAAATGTTCCAATTTTCCCGAAGGAATTCTCGCAGTGCGGCGTCTACATCAGGGTTCAACTGTGCCCCGATGGAGGCCGTCTTTGTCGGGTCCATTGGATGGACCTGGAATTTTATTATTTCATCTGCTGGTTTAAAGGAGGTGGACTTGGATCTCTTATCGAGTATCACATCGTCCCTATTCACCGTAGAGCGCAGCGCGGTGAGTTCCTCTGCCGCTAGGGCTTCGGATAGTGCCTCCGAGGCTAATGCGGCTGTCTTGTTTTCGGCGCGGAGTGCTATGTCCGGATCACTAACGAGAGTGATTATTCCGCCGGGCCCAGGCATTTTGAGCTTCATGTACCCGTAATGGGGTACGGCTTGAAAAATTGTGAATGCCTCTCGTCCTAATATAGTGTGATATCCGCTGTTGAACGGGGCCACTTGGAACGTGACTTCTTCGGATCTGTAATTGTCCGGCGAGCTGAATACCACATCGAGTGTGATTTTTCCTGTGCAGCGCACTTCCCGGCCAGGGATTATTCCTCTGAAGGTTGTGCTGCTTTGCTCAATGCGGCTCCAGTCTATTTCCATTTTTGAAGGGTTTCCACGTAGATGAGGTTTAATCCGCTGCCGCCATCCATGAGGACCTTTGTAAGTCGAAAGCCGTCCACTATTGGACTAAGTACTAGTGCGGCTAGAGCTCGGGCTGTTCGGAATTTACGTTCGTCGCTAGCGTTGAAGGTGATGGCTGTGTCGCTCCATGGATTTGTTGTTGCTACTTGGTAGACTTTGGCGAGGCCGCGGATTATTCATTTCCGCATATTGTTTGATGCGAAAGTCTCGAAGACCGTTGATACCGTACCGGTATTGTTGGTGTGGTTTCCCGGGGCTAGAAGCTCCTCGCCACTTTTGGCCACCTGCCGTAATATCCAACATGCACGAAGGCTATGTGTTGGGGTGGCGCCCTTGGTACTGTGAATTGTACAGGGTTTGCTGAGCCATCCCTCCAGTACGGTTCCGTTCCCTTTAAGGGGCTTCTATTTTTTGGTTCTTGTACCTGGTGCCTGAGTGTAATGCACCCTTTTGTTGTGGACTAGGGCTGTATCCGGGGCCGGATTGTCCCAAAACCTATTTTCGGTTTTCCGGAAACTCTCTATCGCACAGTACTTTCGCACTATGGATGCCAGGTCGGCGAAGCGTGTGATTTCACGACGGTAGACGGCGTTCAAGATTCCCCTGTCCGTGCAATTATTGCAAAAGATCGAGATTGCGTTCTCCTCTCGGCAGTCCTTTATCCGGTCCATGACCAGGAGGAATCTGGCCCAGTAATGATGTACTGTTTCGGCTGTCTCTTGCCGGATTAGAGATAGATCGCATATATCTGGACGGGCGGGCCTAATTGAGTCCGGGACCCTGTCCATCTCGAGGCCCAAGGGCCGAGAAGTTTCCGAATTTGGAAGCTTGGAAAGTGGAACGTTGTCCAACGAGTCCGGTCCGATGCCTGACTTTATGTTCAGCGCTTGATCGAAATCCGCTCCTCCGCGGGAATCCGGCATGGAGGGTTCGGTAGCCCGGACACGACTAGTTTTCAATATGGGAGAAGGATAGTCGCGATGTTCCTCTACCACCGTGACGTGGTGGGTAACCTGGGGAGAGTTTATCTCTCTCAGATCGGTTTTAAGCCCGATCTGATTGTAGTCGGTAGCGACTCCCAGGGCGGCGATCCGATCCAAGAGTTCGTTTACAGACGAGAGCTCTGCTGGATCTAGCTGCTCGGCGAATTCCGAGTTGACGTGAAGATTGCTCTCGATGACCCGAGAGGTCATCGTTGAAGCGGTGACCGGACATGCGGTCATAAGAAAACCTCCTAGCCGGATATTTTGGCCGGCGGCCAGGGCTCCATTGGCGAAGATACCGTCCTTGAAGACGGGAAGAGGTATCCTTCCTATCGGTGACGGCACAGAGGAACTCTCAATGAAAGCACCAATGTCGGTGTCAAAACCGGCGGATCTCGGGTAGGGGGTCCCGAACTGTGCGTCTAGGCGGATGGTAACAGGAGACAAGGGACACGATGTTTTACCCAGGTTCGGGCCCTCTTGATGCAGGTAAAACCCTACGTCCTGCTTGATTGATATTGATATTGTGGATGTTTACAAGAGTGGATCTACCACGAGATCAAGGAGGCTAAACCCTAGAAGCTAGCCTATGGTATGATTGTAATGGTTGAGGTTGTCCTACGGACTAAAGCCATCCGGTTTATATAGGCACCGGAGAGGGCTAGGGTTACATAGAGTCGGTTACAATGGTAGGAGATCTACATATCCGTATCGCCAAGCTTGCCTTGCACGCCAAGGAAAGTCCCATCCGGACACGGGATGAAGTCTTCAATCTTGTATCTTCATAGTCTTGGAGTCCGGTCGATGATGATAGTCCGGCCGATGATAGTTCGGCCGATGATGGTAATCCAGCTATCCGGACACCCCCTAGTCCAGGACTCCCTCACCCACGAAGGACTTGCCTCACTAGCGGTAGATCTTCACGAAGTAGGCGATCTCCTTGCCCTTACAAACTCCTTGGTTCAACTCCACAATCTTGTTGGAGGCTCCCAAGTGACACCTAGCCAATCTAGGAGACACCACTCTCCAAGAATCAACAAATGGTGTGTTGATGGTGAACTCCTTGCTCTTGTGCTTCAAATGATAGTCTCCCCAACACTCAACTCTCTCACACAGGATTTGGATTTGGTGGAAAGAAGATTTGAGTGGAAAGCAACTTGGGGAAGGCTAGAGATCAGATTCATATGGTAGGAATGGAATATCTTGGCCTCAACACATGAGTAGGTGGTTCTCTCTCAGAAAATGTATGCTGGAAGTGTAGGTTTGTTCTGATGGCTCTCTCCACGAATGAAGAGTGGGTGGAGGGGTATATATAGCCTCCACACAAAATCTAACCATTACACACAACTTACCAAACTCGATGGGACCGAATTGATAAACTCGGTCAGACTGATTCAGCAAATCTAGTGACCGTTAGGATTTTTGTGGGACCGACATGCAACTCGGTAGGACCGATATGGTTAGGGTTAGGGCTTAAGGTAATCTCGGTGAGACCAATTACACAAAATCAGTGGGACCGATTTTGGTAATAAGCTAACCAGAGAGTTGGTCAGGCAAACTCGGTGAGACCGATTACACAAACTCAGTGGGACCAATTTTGGTAATAAGCTAACCAGAGAGTTTGCATTGTAATCTCGGTAGTACCGGTTGCTCAAACTTGGTGAGACCGATTTTGGGAATGGACATACACAGAGAGATTACAATCCCATCTCGGTGCGACCGAGATCCCTATCGGTGAGACCGATTTGCCTAGGGTTTGTGGCAGTGGCTAAGACATCAGAACTCAGTGGCGCCGGATAGAAAGAATCGGTGGGGCTGAGTTAGACTTTTGGTTTAGGACATATGTGGATGTGAGAAAGTAGTTGAGGGCTTTGGAGCATATCACTAAGCACTTTGAGCAAGCAAGCCATTAAGCAACACCTCATCCCCTCTTGATAGTATTGGCTTTTCCTATAGACTCAATGTGATCTTGGATCACTAAAATAGAAAATGCAGAGTCTTGTTCTTGGAGCTTGAGCCAATCCTTTGTCCTTAGCATCTTGAAGGGGTTCCACATCCTTTAGTCCATGCCACTCCATTGTTGAACTTGTCTGAAACATGCTAGGTAGAAGTGTTAGTTCAACAAGAGATATGTTGACATTAATTACCAAAATCACCCAGGCAACACTTGTGCTTTCAACTGGACAAACCCGAAACCTACCTTTGTAACTACCCAGTCACGGAGTAGCGTTTGGTCGGCCCAAAGCAAGTCTGTCACCATCCCGAGTACATGCGTCAGCTCAGGTCTTAGGACATAGAACGTATGTTGTACTAGAGACTCACAGATGACATATCGTTGCGTCTCATAATTGGGTCTGTCCGACTCGGACCTTATCTCGACTCGGATCCGACTACGTCGAATCCAACCAGACCTTTCCAAGTCCATATTATCTGGTTAGCATCCAATGCTTCATGGCTAGTGAGACCAAGCCATCGACCGTGTCATAGGCTAGTCTAGTCGGCTGCGTGTCCACATAGCCCTTTCGACTAGGGACCTTTTAGGACAGTCATCATACAATGCATAGTCCCACAAACAAGTCACGTACTTGCTGATACACATGATTGATAATATCCAAGGACTATCTTTATTCATAAACACATAGGAAATATCATCATACATGATTGCCTATAGGGCATATCACCGACAGTCTCCCACTTGCACTAGAGTCAATCAAATAGACATCAAATGCCCATAGCTCTAACATGCCCCTCATGCTTGGGTTGTGGAAGCGGCTTAGTCAACGGATCTGCAACATTTGCATCCGTGTGAATCTTGCATAACTCTACATCACCATTCTTTACGATCTTTCGTATCAGGTGATATTTCCGGTCTATGTGTCTGACCTTGTGGTGATTCCTCGGCTCCTTGGCTTGTGCGATGGCACCAGAATTATCACAGTAAAGGTCCAACGGTTTCACCGAGGCTGGGAAAATACCAAGATCATCCAGAAAATGCCAGATCCAAACACCTTCCTTTGCAGCTTCACAAGCCGCAATGTATTCGGCTTCTGTGGTAGAATCGGCCACCGTATCCTGCTTGGAACTCATCCAGTGCACTGCTCCTCCGTTCAGGACGTACACGAATCCGGACTGTGATCGACAATCATCTCTGTCAGTTTGGAAACTAGCATCGACGTAACCCCTTACGACGAGCTCTTCCTCACCTCCATAAACCAGGAACATCTCTTTAGTCCTTTTCAGGTACTTCAAAATAGTCTTTACCGCTGCCCAGTGACTCTTACCTGGGTTGGCCTGGTATCTACTTGTTAGGCTTATTGCAAAAGCAACATCAGGCCTTGTACATATCATGGCATACATGATGGATTCAACTGCAGATGCATACAGAATCCTACTCATCCTGCTTCGCTCATCAGATGTCGAAGGACTCTGAGTCTCCTTTAGCCTTGTACCATGTGAGAGTGGTAAGAACCCTTTCTTTGCCTCACTCATCTTGAACTGCTTCGACACTTTATCTATGTGCATGCTCTGGCTCAAGCCGAGCAACCTCCTCGATCTATCTCTATACATCTTAATGCCTAAAATATACACTGCCTCACCAAGGTCTTTCATCGAAAACTTGCCATTCAATGACTCCTTGACCGAGTTTAGCATCGAAACATCATTTTTGATCAGTAGTATGTCGTCCACATACAAGATCAAAAATGCTATCGAGATCCCACTTAACTTCTTGTATAAACAAGAGTCCTCTTCGCTTTTGATGAAACCAAGACCAGTGACGACCTCATCAAAACGAATGTTCCAACTCCGAGATACTTGCCTCAACCCATAAATGGATCTCTTGAGCTTGCATACCTTACTAGTGCTAGTCAGATCGACAAAACCCTCGGGATGTATCATATACACGTCCTCGGTTAAATTTCCATGAAGGAAAGCCGTCTTGACATCCATCTGCCATATCTTGTAGTCGAAATATGCAGCTATAGCTAGTACGATCCTCACTGACTTCAGCATCGTGTCACGACCGGTTTTTCAATAAATATTTTTATTGGAAAACCGGTCGTGACAAGCTGACAAGGTTGGTACCAGAGCCAGGCTGACTGTAGGAAGCCACTAGGTGCGATCGCTAATTGGTTATTAGCATGATAGAGCTAATTTATATTTTTTTGCAATTGTAGTCATTTTCTGTCAGTCAGCATAAATTTATGATCTGACCATGCAGAATTTTTGCCTACTTTTGTAGATGGCCGACAACAGCTGCGAGTCTCAGACCTTCGCCAACGTGCCCGATGGGTTCGTCAAGCTTCTTTCCTTCATCGTTCAGGTCGCGATGGGGCCATCTTTGCGCCCAGTCTTCACACTCTGCCAGCACCGAGTCAACGACAGTCTGACCATGCACCAGGCCGCGGTGCAGTTCAAGGGAGGGCGTGGTGAGTTATGCCGCTTCCGGTTCGTGGGAAGAGCCATGCCTACGAAGAGACATGCTATGCACATGGCAGCCCGCGAGGCGATAGCTCGTCTCAGGGATGTCCTCCCCGTGATGAAGACTCATCGTTATCGTTATCTTCCGTGCCATGTGCCTTACACCTGTCACTGCGCATACTCCTGCCCCAGAGGAGAACGAGACGAGGATTTTGAGATGCTCATTGAGTATCTCCGGGCCCTAGAGGCAGCCTTCGACAACCTGGTGGACGACTTCGTAGCTACCCGCATGGACTCAGTTCATGGCTGTGCTGCCAGCAGGAGGGAGCTCCTACCCATCGCACCGCCACTGACTTTGGTCTCGTGCTCAGCATCTTATACGCCTACTCATCGCCTGCCTTCTACCGAAGAATTCAACCAAGTCATTGCGCCCACCCCAGCACGCACTGCACCACCCTTCGCACACACTCCTGTACGTGTAGCTCCGCCCCTGGCAACCGCTCCGTCCACTCTGCGCAACACTACACGTATGGAGCCCATTAGCAAGGAGGAAGTCGAGTCCCCAACCTCGTTACGCCTCGCCCTCGGCAGGGCAAAGGAGGTCGTCAACATCTCTGCCTGAGTACGCCTAGCTGCCATGTAATGTACCGCTTTGTAAGATATGTACATAGGTTGTGAGAAGTAGCCTGTTTGTGCATCATGTAGGATCTGGAGAAGTGCACTAGCCTAAATAACATGTCAGGATTATGTACGCATATCCTGAGTGATGTATTGTATAATTACCGCCCGCGTGTAAGATATGTAATGAGCAGTCTTTCTCCGTGCGCAAGTCGATTTGTTTTTCTTAAGTAAGCTTGGTTATTTAATTGTATTTGCCAGCTTTATGCATTTATGGATTTGTTTTTGCGACTCTTTCCGCTTTTCTTATGGGTTTTACAAATATATCCCCAGAGTGAAAAATGTCTCGTCCTTGGACTCGCTCCATGCCAATTCCACCAGAGGAAAATTTTGATGCACAACCCAGCAACGAGTTCACTCAGGGACAGTCAAGCCAACAGGGTAGTGAATCGGCACTTTCACAAATGTGCCGCCTTTATGAACAGAGTCAGCAACAACATCGTGAAATGATGAACCAAGTCATCAACATGGGAAATCACCATGGACAGTATCAGCAGCATTCCAAGTTATCTGAGCTACAGAAGACACGTCCTCAAACATTTTCTCACACTGACAAACCTCTTGAAGCCGAGGACTGGCTTCGAGATATGGAGAGGAAATTAATTATTGCAAAAAGTTCAGACCCCGAGAAGGTATTGTATGCTCCACACTATCTCACAGGAGCAGCCACATCGTGGTGGGAGAATTTTCTGCACATGCATCCCAACGAAAATGACATATCCTGGGATGATTTCAAGGAAGGTTTTCGTGGTGCACACATTCCTAAGAGTATTATGAAAATCAAGAAGAGAGAGTTCGATGACCTCAAACAAAGGAACATGACAGTGTCAGATTACAACAGTCAATTTACTCTATTGTCCCGCTACGCCAATGAAGAGCGTATGACTGAAATCAAGAAGATGGAGAAATTTCTTGACGGTCTGGCGCCCGCGCTTAAATGCCAACTGGTCGTGCACACTTTTCCTGATTTTAAAACACTGGTGGACAAAGCCATTACTCTGGAAAATGAGAGACGCAGTCTGGAAGATATCCGCAAGTGAAAAAGGGACAAGACTAACCATGCTCGCAATCACCGAAGCAGGACAGATTTTCAAAAGGGTGGGGCACACAAATCCTCATCCAATGTCTCACGCCCAATCAAGAATTTTCATGCAAGGGACAAGGAATTTACCTATCGCCCCGACGTTACTTGTTACGCTTGTGGAGAAGAAGGGCACTATGCCAAACAGTGCCCCAAGCCAAGGAATTCAACCCCAAAGCCGAACAACGGCGGCAACAATTCCGCGCCCAAGCGAAACAATTTCAATCCCAACAATAACCACAGGAAGGGTCATCTGAACCACGTAACCAAAGAGGAGGCACAAAATGCTCCGGATATCGTACTCGGTACGTTTCCTGTCAACACAATACCTGCAATGGTTTTGTTTGATTCTGGAGCTTCTCACTCTTTCATTTCGAAAAGTTTTGCTTTGCAAAATAATTTTTTGATGCTTCCTTTGGAGAAATCCATGATCATCAAGTCCCCTGGGATTCAGCAAGTTACTCAGAATTACTGTCAGAATGTGGTCATTGAGTTCGAAGGATTGGAGTTTCACGCAAATCTTATTGTGTTGGAAAATAAAGGACTGGATGTCATCCTAGGGATGGATTGGCTAACCACCAATAAGGGTTTTATCGACTGTTTCAATAGGACCGTAATTCTCACACACCACCAAGGGAAGACAATAAGAGTATCAGCCAAGGAAGGAAAAATACCCCAGCAACCGAGATTAAATAAGGTGGACGTTTCTGAGCTAAACAAGGTTCCAGTAGTGTGTGAATTTCCAGATGTATTCCCTGAAGAGCTACCAGGCATGCCACCAGACCGAGAAATAGAATTCCGCATTGAGTTAGCACCAGGAACCACCCCCATATACAAGAAACCATACAGAATGGCACCATCCGAGTTGATCGAGTTGAAGAAACAAATAAAGGAATTACTGGAAAAAGGATACATTCGAGCCAGCTCCTCACCTTGGGGATCACCAATTTTATTTGCCAAGAAGAAGGATGGAACGCTGAGATTGTGTATTGACTATCGAGCACTTAACATGGTCACAGTCAAAAACAAATACCCGATGCCAAGGATAAACGATTTGTTTGATCAACTCGCTCAGGCCAAGGTATTCTCAAAAATTGACTTAAGGTCAGGATACCATCAATTGAAGGTACGAACGGAAGATATCCCCAAAACAGCCTTCACCTCCAGATATGGACTGTACGAGTTCACAGTGATGCCATTTGGATTAACTAACGCCCCAGCATATTTTGTTCACCTCATGAACAAAGTATTTATGAAGTTTATGGACAAGTTTGTCGTGGTATTCATCGACGATATTCTGGTATACTCCAAGACACCAGAAGAGCACGCAGAACATCTCAGGATTGTGCTAGGAGAGCTCAGAAAACACCAATTGTATGCCAAGTTCAGCAAGTGCGAATTTTGGCTAAGACAAGTAGGCTTTCTAGGCCACGTGCTGACCCAAGACGGTATCGCAGTGGACCCAGAGAAAGTCAAGGCCGTACTTGGCTGGAAGTCACCAGCCAGCGTAACAGACATACGGAGTTTCTTGGGAATGGCAGGATATTACCGCGGATTTATTGAAGGATTTTCCACCATAGCCAAGCCTATGACGCAGTTAGTCAAGAAAGATAAGAAGTTTGAATGGACAGAAGCCTGCGAGAAGAGTTTCCAAGAACTAAAACGGAAGTTAACGACAGCATCGGTATTAATTGTCCCCGACATACACAAGAATTTTGAAGTATATTGTGACGCGTCCAGAAAGGGTCTCGGATGCGTGTTGATGCAGGAAGGCAAGGTTGTCGCCTACGCTTCAAGGCAACTTCGCAAGCATGAGGAAAACTATCCCACTCATGACTTAGAAATGGAAGCAGTTATTCATGCACTCAAGGAATGGAGGCATTTCTTACTTGGGAATCGATGTGAAATATATACGGATCACAAAAGTCTCAAATATATTTTCACGCAGCCAGAACTAAATTTACGGCAACGATGCTGGTTGGAATTGGTAAAGGATTATGATGTTGGTATCCATTACCATCCAGGGAAAGCAAATGTAGTGGCCGATGCCCTTAGTCGGAACGCCAGCTCCGACAAAAACAATCTGCACAGCTTGAGGCCCGAATTCCAACAAGAATTTGCCAAGCTCAACTTGATAATGGTAGCAGAAGGCACCATATCAAACTTGGAAATACAACCCGACCTTGTGGAGAAAATCAAAGAAGCTCAGCCCGGTCACACCAGCACCGAAGGCATCAAAAGAAAGTTGAGTATGGGCAAGGCCTCGGAATTCATCATAGACAATGAAGGAATGTTATGGTACGGAGAAAGGCTCTGCGTGCCTAACATAGAAGACCTTAAACAGCAAATTTTAGCTGAAGCACACACCACTCCGTATTCAATCCACCCTGGAGGAACCAAAATGTATAAGGATATTTAGGAAAGATTTTGGTGGCACGGTATGAAGAGGGACATAGCCACCTTCATTGCATGTTGCGACTCATGTCAACGCATAAAAGCTGAGCATCAGAGACCAGCCGGACTACTGCAACCAAACAAAATACCTGAGTGGAAATGGGATGAAATAGGGATGGATTTCATTGTCGGACTACCTCGGTCATGACACGGGAATGATGCCATATGGGTCATCACTGACAGGTTAACCAAAGTGGCACACTTTATTCCAATAAAGACGACCCACACCACTCAGAGGCTTGCCAGGATTTATCTTTCCCGCATAGTTTGTCTGCACGGTGTCCCGAAGACTATAATATCCGACAGAGGCACTCAGTTCGTCTCAAGATTTTGGGAGCATTTACAACAGGCTCTGGGAACCCAACTAGCCTTCAGTACCGCATACCACCCACAAACTGATGGACAAACAGAACGCGTAAACCAGGTTTTAGAAGACATGCTGAGAGCATGTGTCCTCACGTATGGAACCAGTTGGGAAGAAAGCCTGCCATACGCCGAGTTCGCGTACAACAATAGCTACCAGGCCAGCCTACAAATGGCACCATTTGAGGCTTTATACGGACGAAGATGTCGTACCCCGTTAAATTGGTCAGAGACCGGAGACAGCCACATCTTCGGACCAGACATGCTCAGAGAAGCCGAGGAAAAGGTCAAGCTAATCAGAGACCGACTTAAGACCGCTCAAAGTCGACAGAAGAGTTATTATGATCAGAAACATCGTAGGGTCAGCTTCGAACCCGGTGAGTTCGTATACTTGAGAGTATCCCCTATGAGAGGACTGCAACGGTTTAAGATTAAAGGAAAGTTAGCACCAAGATTCATTGGACCATTCTGCATAGTGGCATGAAGAGGCACTGTAGCCTACCAGCTAGACTTACCCGAGGAATTATCCGATGTCCACGACGTGTCCCATGTCTCGCAATTGAGGAAGTGCGTAAGCAACCCAGAGAAACAAGTATCCCATGAAAACATCGACGTGCAGCTAGACCTCACATATCGGGAACGTCCCGTAAGAATATTAGAGGAGTCTGAAAGGAGGACCCGACAGAAGACCATCAAGTTTTTCAAAGTCCAATGGAGCAATCACACCGACAGTGAAGCAACTTGGGAAAGCGAGGATTTTCTTCGGACAGAGCATCCACACTTATTTAAGGATCAGCTGAAATCTCGGGGACGAGATTTTTCCTAAGGGGGTAGGTGTTGTGACACTCCAAAAATTTTAATTTGGTTTTTATCAAAAACTTTGTGGTTTTTGAAAAGAGGCCATTTAAATTATTTTTTCAGAAAACCTTCCTCTTAACAACTTCCTTTGCTTTGGCAAGGATTTTATTTTTATTCAAGCTTTGGTGTTTGATCTTTTGAAACTTCTTCTCTGTTGGTTCCCTCTCAAATTTATTTTGGGAGTTTAATTTGTTTTTCTTTTAAAATGAAACTCTATGAAAATTTGGGATTTTCATATCTTGGAAACCACCCATGACTTGGCATTTTTGCCCATGTGGTGAAACCCCTCCAAAACCTCCCCTCCTCCTTGCAATCGACCTAAGTTCTCTGTCCCAACTAATCCAAGCAAGTTTTGGATTTTATTCTAATTATTTTTTCCTCTCAAATCAATTCTGAAAATTATTTGGAGCCTGTGTAATTTTCAAAGCAAGTACCCTTCTACATTTGAGTTTTAAACTCAAACCAACTCTCCTGGATAGTCCTTTGTACCCACAACCCAGAACCATCTTGATCCACTCCTCCTCTTTTCAAATTTTTCAAAATTTAGTCTCTGCAAGTTTGGACCAGATTTTCCAAATTTGATGAAATTCATATCTACACTGCTCCAAAAATTCCACCAAAATTCAGGCAGCCTATTTGAGCAATGAGAAGCCACTCCACCAAAAATCAGCTCAAGGAAAAATGCCCAGAGGCCAAAAACATTCTGTCGAACACCTGAGCTGCACTGTTCCTTTGCAAGTTCAGAAAGTTCAGAGATTCAGTTATTTTTTTTCCTTCGTCAGACTCGGTCACGCGGCCACAGTGCACCCTGGCGCGTTGCACGCAACCTCTTCTCCCTGGCCAGCACCCCGCACGCACGCTTGGCCGATTCCTGGCATCGGTAGCAACGAGCCTCGCCGGCGTTGGAAGCTTCTGCAGTGGCTGCACCTTCCGTGGCGGCCAACAAGGGCCCGAGCCCTCTCGCCACGCCACCCGGCGCCGCCCAACACCCCCTGGCTCTCCGCGTGTCCCTGCCATGCCAGCGCACGCTCGTGGCACCGTCGCCGTGGCCCGGCAAGCACGGAACGTGCTCCCTGCCGCCGACGGGCTGCGCCACCCCCATTCTGTCGAGCTCGCCCATAGCACCAAATCCCAGCCCGTTTAGCACCTAAATGGAACCGGTGGACCTCAACGACGATGCCCAAGCCCCTAATCCCACTGCACATCCACAGCACCGCCGTAATCACTCGCCGGAGACCCCCGTTCACGGCAACCGCCTCGGGCCGCCTATAAAAAGGGCCCCCGAGCTCACCCTCGTGCACGCATCATCACCACTCCTCACCAACGCCCCGCCAGGCCACTAGGAGGACCTCGAGGAGGTCTCCTCCCCCAACTCCGGCCGCCCCGATCAGCCTCGGCCTCCACCACGATTCGCTCCGGTGAGGCCATCTCCGGCGCTCTAACCCCGTCAATCACTCCCTCTAGCTACCAGGAGCCTAACCGCCTCCTCAATTTGATCTCTGCAGCCCTCTCCGACGAGTCCCTCGACCACCCGAGCCGCCGTCCGCCGGAGCAAAGCTCGCCGTCGACGTGGTACTCGCCGGCGACCACCACCACCAACCGACGCGAAATGGCGCCCTGAGCACGGAGGTACCCTCCGATCCCCCTGCCTCGCCGTGGATCGCCGCCGGCGACCATCGCGGCTCTCGGGCGCCGACGAGCTTCGTCCCCCCCCTTTTTTTTTGAAAGTTCAAACCTGACGAGTGGGACCCCACCGTCAGCCTCTCTGCCCTCTCTATCGAAGAATTTTCTGAAAACGCCTTCTGCCAAATGCGCTTTCCCTTTGGGCTAGCGTAGTTTCTGCCGAAGCGTTTTCTGTTTTTATAAGCTAGCCCCTGGGAACTTTCTGTTTCATTACAGATGAGTCCCTGGACAAAAACCTTTATAACTTTTAAACAGAAAGGTATTTTTGATTGATTCTTTTTCTGTTCTCTTTAAAATTTTGTCTAGTTTTTTATCATATTTATTTGAAAAATATTTGGAATACTTTTTGTGCACCCTTTGGTATTTACGATAGCGCATATATTTTCTTTATACCGTAG
Source organism: Triticum aestivum (assembly GCF_018294505.1). Classification (NCBI taxonomy): domain Eukaryota; kingdom Viridiplantae; phylum Streptophyta; class Magnoliopsida; order Poales; family Poaceae; genus Triticum; species Triticum aestivum. The sequence continues at coordinate 125,106,744 of NC_057804.1, forward strand.
ATACCGAAGGAGGTGACGGAGCCGCGAACTTCACCGAACTAGGCTCCGACTACTCTGAACCAGGCAAGCATGTTTGAACTTTTGATATGATGAGTGTCTTGGCATGTTTTGCATTTAGTTAGTTTCATGGCATGTTGAGAAGCATATCAATGAACGTTATTTTATGCAATATTGAGGTAAGTGAGCTCGATGATCCATAAGTGGATGGATGTGAGTATGAATGGCCATGTGTTGGCATGAGGATGGGTAAGATGGCAGTGTCGTAGCATGCCAGTCTTATGCCAGACTATGTGACTTCAGTGTCAAACCGTATCAGTCCAGTTCCTCTCATTTCCTTCCCTGTACTACCACATGTTTTCCACAAGGAATATGGTTTAGTAGGTTGCAAACCGCTTTTCTGGTACACACCAAAAGGAGAGGCCGTGATGATGGTTCCATGGCCCTGGATTAAAGCCAGTCATCCGGTCAGGGGGCATGGGTGTTTCTGGTTGGGACCGAGAGGGGGGCACCCCTTAGAGCGCGCGTATATAAATTTGATCCCATGCTATTCGAGATTGTGATCTCCCCGTCTCAAAAGTTTTTCTTGGACGATGTCTAGGGTGATTCCTAGCATCGAGAGGTAGGATGGGTGTGTACCGGTTAGCTGTGTTTTCTTCCGAAATACCGTAAACGGAACTAGTCCTTCGTGACTACGGAAATCCGTTGGCTGTGGGAAAAATTTTGTACAAACTCTGCAGAGTCATATATTCCTCCAAATCATCTATTCCATGTCCAAATTCGTATTATCTTGTCCTAACAATATCAGTTTGATGACAGAGACTCCGGTGAATCGCATGAGTGCTAAGTCCGGTTAAATGATTATTCCTATGGATGGACTAACCCATTTATTCTCATAAATTGAATGTTTATTATGAGTATTATTTACTTGTGAATAAAAGCCCTTTCTGCGATGTCGCTTAGACGTCCGACTGTGGCATTGTTGTATTTTACTTTCTTTTCAAGCCCTTTATGTGGTGTCGCTGAGACGCCCGACTGTGGCATTTCTTTCAAAGCCCTTTCTGTGATGTCGCCCCGACGTCCGACTGTGGCATTTCTTTTAAAGCCCTT
>NC_057804.1:125107921-125108497 GCF_018294505.1 Triticum aestivum
GCCCAGACGTCCGACTGTGGCATTTCTTTTAAAGCCCTTTCTGTGATGTCGCCCAGATGTCCGACTGTGGCATTTCTTTTAAAGCCCTTTTTGTGATGTCGCCTCGACGTCCGACTATGGCATTTCTTTTAAAGCCCTTTCTGTGATGTCGCCCCGACGTCCGACTGTGGTATTTCTTTTAAAGCCCTTTATGTGGTGTCGCTAAGACGCCCGACTGTGGCATCATTTCCTTATATTTATTTATTCACCTTTCGAGGCGTCGCTTCAGACACCCGATCGGTAGTTATTTAAGTGTTGTTGGGATTTCAGGCGGACTACCGCCGTTTCCCTTTTACTTACCTTGTTATGCTAATTTTTGAATGTACATTGGTGAATTATTCATGACGCATCCATGCATGCATTTGTTATATCTTACGTCCGAACTGTCTTGCGAGTACTTTCAAAGTACTCACTGGCTTGTTGATTTGGCCAGATGCTGACGAAGGCGATCTCATGGATGAAGAGTTTGATAGCGAGTCCGACACCTAGAGGAGTCCTAGTCAGTCTCGTGCGACCCTGGATTTGGTCACTGTTTTA